>NC_138309.1:83210000-83235000 GCF_965601325.2 Salmo salar
TTCTTTAGACCAGTCTAAAATAAATAATGGATTTATTGTGATGGTGAAGGCTATATGACATGGATTTATTAGACTTTTTAAAATGTAGATTTTTCAAAGGTCTGCATCAGTGCCCCTGAACAAGGCAGTTAATCCACTGTTCCTAGACAGTCATTGAAAAGAAACATTTGTTCTTAAAACCTGTTGGGGCTACAGGTTAGCAATGAACCCCGAGCCGGGATTGCTAACAAGGCTGGAAATTCAAAACATCAAAAATCTAATAATTTCAATTTCTCAAACAATCAACTATTTTACACAATTTAAATGATAAACATCTCCTTAATCTAACCACATTGTTCGATTTTCAAAGAGGCTTTACGGCAAAAGCATAAAGTTAGATTATGTTAGGACAGTACATAGCCACAAAAGTACAAACATCCATTTTCAATTCAAGGTCAGGCATGACCAAAAGCAGAAACCACCTTGAATTATGCACTAACTTTTGTCAATCTCCATCAGATGACACTCCTAGGACATTATGTTATACAATACATGCATTTTTTGTTCCATCAAGTTCATATTTATATCCAAAAACAGCATTTTACAGTAGCGTGAAATTCAGATTTTTTTCTTCTCTGAAATGCTTCCGGTGAACATAACAAAATTACTATTCGAAAACATTGGTAAATTATAATATTGTCATTCAAAGAATAATATATTATCATCTCGTAATTGCTACCGAATGGCCAGATCTCAAAATAACTTTACTGGGAAATCACATTTTGCAATAAATGGGGTGCTATGCTAAGAACAACAGGCTATGCTATACAGTTAGCATCATCTAAAATCGATAATAACATTGTAAATATCCCCTTACCTTTGATTATCTCCATCAGAAGGGAGGCATCCCAGGTCCGGAAGGCATCCCAGGTCCGGAACAAATGTGGTTTCTTTTGACAAAGTTCATAATTTATGTCCAAATAACACCAAGTACTTAGCGTTCATTATGCTCCCACAAAACGTGGTGGGGGGCTGGTAAAATCACGCCGAAAAGCTAAAAAAACCTAGTAAATAATCTATTTATGTTCGTAGAAACATGTCAAATGTTGTTTAGCATTAATCTTTTGGTCCATTTTTAACGTTAAACATCAGTAATATTTTCACACAACCTATCCTATGTCTAGATAAAAAATGATGACAAACTCACGTTTCTCAGATTTATGCGCAGGCGCAAAAAAATGAAGTGATGACATGTCAACTTCCTTGGATTCTAATTTGCTCTCTGTTTATCATAGACGCTTCAAACAACTTTATAAAGATCGTTGACATCTAGTGGAAGCCGTAGGTGTTGCGAAATGAATCCTTTCTCACTATGGTATCTATAAAACAATGACACTAAATAGTACAGTCACAAAATTCACATTTTTTTTAATCTATTTTTCACAGGTTTTTGCCGGCAATATGAGTTTTGTTATACTTACAGACACCATTCAAACTGTTTTAGAAAATTCAGAGTGTTTTCTATCCGAATGTGTTAATAATATGCATATCCTAGCTTCTGAGTTGGTGTAGGAGGCAGTTAAAAATGGGCACATTTTTTTTTCAAAATGTCTCAATACTGCCCCCGAGCCCCAACAACTGACTTGCCTAGTTAAATAAAGATAAAATAAAATGTTAAAATAAATCACTGGCATGTGTGGAGGCCAGGAGATGCTAAATGTGTTTATGTTAATTAAAGGTAAATTACCGTGAATCCGGCAGTTATTTGCTTGACAATCACTGGCTGACAAAATTTCATTACCGTCACAGCCCTAGACTTCTTATTTTATATCAACCAGGTAAGTTGACTGAGAACACATTCTCATTTACAGCAACGACCTGGGGAATAGTTACAGAGAAGAGGAGGGGGGATGAATGACCCAATTGGAAGATTGGGATGATTAGGTGGCCATGATGGTATGAAGGCCAGATTGGGAATTTAGCCAAGACTGGGGCTCTGTCCAGCACAGATGTGCTACATACAGCTGGGTCCACCTTTACATTTGAAAACATTTCCCTTTGAAAAATATACTGCTCAAAAAAATAAAGGGAACACTTAAACAACAATGTAACTCCAGTCAATCACACTTCTGTGAAATCAAACTGTCCAGTTAGGAAGCAACACTGATTGACAATAAATTTCACATGCTGTTGTGCAAATGGAATAGACAACAAGTGGAAATTATAGGCAATTAGCAAGACACCCCCAATAAAGGAGTGGTTCTGCAGGTGGTACCCACAGACCACTTCTCAGTTCCTATGCTTCCTGGCTGATGTTTTGGTCACTTTTGAATGCTGGCGGCGCTTTCACTCTAGTGGTAGCATGAGACGGAGTCTACAACCCACACAAGTGGCTCAGGTAGTGCAGCTCATCCAGGATGGCACATCAATGCGAGCTGTGGCAAAAAGGTTTGCTGTGTCTGTCGGCGTAGTGTCCAGAGCATGGAGGCGCTACCAGGAGACAGGCCAGTACATCAGGAGATGTGGAGGAGGCCGTAGGAGGGCAACAACCCAGCAGCAGGACCGCTACCTCCGCCTTTGTGCAAGGAGGAGCACTGCCAGAGCCCTGCAAAATGACCTCCAGCAGGCCACAAATGTGCATGTGTCTGCTCAAACGGTCAGAAACAGACTCCATGAGGGCGGTATGAGGGCCCGACGTCCACAGGTGGGGGTTGTGCTTACAGCCCAACACCGTGCAGGACGTTTGGCATTTGCCAGAGAACACCAAGATTGGCAAATTCAACACTGGTGCCCTGTGCTCTTCACAGATGAAAGCAGGTTCACACTGAGCACATGTGACAGACGTGACAGAGTCTGGAGACGCCGTGGAGAACGTTCTGCTGCCTGCAACATCCTCCAGCATGACCGGTTTGGCGGTGGGTCAGTCATGGTGTGGGGTGGCATTTCTTTGGGGGGCCGCACAGCCCTCCATGTGCTCGCCAGAGGTAGCCTGACTGCCATTAGGTACCGAGATGAGATCCTCAGACCCCTTGTGAGACCATATGCTGGTGCGGTTGGCCCTGGGTTCCTCCTACTGCAAACAATGCTAGACCTCATGTGGCTGGAGTGTGTCAGCAGTTCCTGCAAGAGGAAGGCATTGATGCTATGGACTGGCCCGCCCGTTCCCCAGACCTGAATCCAATTGAGCACATCTGGGACATCATGTCTCGCTCCATCCACCAACGCCACGTTGCACCACAGACTGTCCAGGAGTTGGCGGATGCTTTAGTCCAGGTCTGGGAGGAGATCCCTCAGGAGACCATCCGCCACCTCATCAGGAGCATGCCCAGGCATTGTAGGGAGGTCATACAGGCACATGGAGGCCACATACACTACTGAGCCTCATTTTGACTTGTTTTAAGGACGTTACATCAAAGTTGGATCAGCCTGTAGTGTGGTTTTCCACTTTAATTTTGACTGTGACTCCAAATCCAGACCTCCATGGGTTGATAAATTGGATTTCCATTTATTATTTTTGTGTGATTTTGTTGTCAGCACAGTCAACTATGTAAAGATAAAAGTATTTAATAAGATTATTTCATTCATTCAGATCTAGGATGTGTTATTTTAGTGTTCCCTTTATTTTTTTGAGCTGTGTATAAAGACTGGAGTATAAAAAAAAACGAAGCTCTTTGGCTGACCTCAAATTCCACATAGGACTAAATGCCTTGGGTTAGGCTAAATATTTGAGGGTGGAATTCTCTATGTTGGGTTTCTATGGGAAGAAGTCGGTAAAAAGGCTGGTTTTCAGATGGGTGTGTAAATCATACTCTTGAGGATGTGGCTGACAGAGGCGTATGTTATTGTCTGAAGTCAGTGTGACACGGCTGTGAGCAAGGTGACAAGGTCAGTGACACAGTGACGTGGACACTACACACTACTCCCCAGTCACAGCATCCAATGAAAGCCCAAAAGGAATGCGGAGAGCAGATGTAAATCTTTTGCATTCATAACATCTTAGCGGGCTGCGTCTAATCATTCAAGTTCAGAATAAATCGTTTTGGTGCTATAGAGAACCTAGCTGAAGAGAGTCTTACAGGCTTTCACCTGATGGCACGGCTGATTCTTACAGGCTTTCACCTGACGGCACGGCTGAGTCTTACAGGCTTTCACCTGACGGCACGGCTGAGTCTTACAGGCTTTCACCTGACGGCATGGCTGAGTCTTACAGGCTTTCACCTGACGGCATGGCTGAGTCTTACAGGCTTTCACCTGACGGCACGGCTGAGTCTTACAGGCTTTCACCTGACGGCATGGCTGATTCTTACAGGCTTTCACCTGACGGCACGGCTGATTCTTACAGGCTTTCACCTGACGGCACGGCTGAGTCTTACAGGCTTTCACCTGACGGCACGGCTGAGTCTTACAGGCTTTCACCTGACGGCACGGCCTAGTCTTACAGGCTTTCACCTGACGGCATGGCTGAGTCTTACAGGCTTTCACCTGACGGCACGGCCTAGTCTTACAGGCTTTCACCTGACGGCATGGCTGAGTCTTACCGGCTTTCACCTGACGACGGCATGGCTGAGTCTTACAGGCTTTTTTCATCTGACGGCATGGCTGAGTCTTACAGGCTTTTTTCACCTGACGGCATGGCTGAGTCTTACAGGCTTTTTTCACCTGACGGCACGGCTTATTCTTACAGGCTTTCACCTGACGGCACGGCTGAGTCTTACAGGCTTTCACCTGACGGCATGGCTGAGTCTTACAGGCTTTCACCTGACGGCATGGCTGAGTCTTACAGGCTTTCACCTGACGACGGCATGGCTGAGTCTTACAGGCTTTCACCTGACGGCATGGCTGAGTCTTACAGGCTTTCACCTGACGGCACGGCTGAGTCTTACAGGCTTTCACCTGACGGCATGGCTGAGTCTTACAGGCTTTCACCTGACGGCACGGCTGAGTCTTACAGGCTTTCACCTGACGGCACAGCCTAGTCTTACAGGCTTTTTTCACCTGACGGCACGGCTGATTCTTACAGGCTTTCACCTGACGGCATGGCTGAGTCTTACAGGCTTTCACCTGACGGCATGGCTGAGTCTTACAGGCTTTTTTCACCTGACGGCATGGCTGAGTCTTACAGGCTTTCACCTGACGGCATGGCTGAGTCTTACAGGCTTTTTTCACCTGACGGCATGGCTGAGTCTTACAGGCTTTTTTCACCTGACGGCACGGCTGATTCTTACAGGCTTTCACCTGACGGCATGGCTGAGTCTTACAGGCTTTCACCTGACGGCACGGCTGAGTCTTACAGGCTTTCACCTGACGGCATGGCTGAGTCTTACAGGCTTTCACCTGACGACGGCATGGCTGAGTCTTACAGGCTTTCACCTGACGGCACGGCTGAGGCAATCCTTCATACCTCCACGACTGATACACTAATCCAGCCCCTGCTGCCGTAAGGCTTCTTAAAACCTGAATGCCCCGGAGTCCAGTTCTGTACAGTATTAAGGGGTGGGGGGGGGGGGAGGAATATGATACTGTGACATATCGGAGATATCATTTTTGGATGACATATCGTATCGCATCGTTTTGACAATATTGCAATTGGTTATCAGAACTTTTCTATGAATGATAAAAACTAGTTATCATGGCTCTCTCTTATCCCTCTGCAGCAGACATATTGTGAGCAACATGCTTGGAACATCAAATCGCAATAAAATCTCAGTATCGAATCGCAATACATATAGAATCGTGAGAATCGCAATACTTATCAGCACCTAAGTATTGTAAAGTCCCCCAGTATGGTCATAATATGGTATGGTGGTGATAATATGGTATGGTGAAGTCCCCCAGTATGGTGATAATATGGTATGGTGAGGTCCCTCAGTATGGTGGTAATATGGCATGGAGAGGTCCCTCAGTATGGTGATAATATGGTATGGTGAGGTCCCTCAGTATGGTGGTAATATGGCATGGAGAGGTCCCTCAATATGGTGATAATATGGTATGATCCCTCAGTATGGTGATAATATGGTATGGTGAGGTCCCTCAGTATGGTGATAATATGGTATGGTGATAATATGGTATGGTGAGGTCCCTCAGTATGGTGATAATATGGTATGGAGAGGTCCCTCAGTATGGTGGTAATATGGTATGGTGAGGTACCTCAGTATGGTGATAATATGGTATGGTGATAATATGGTATGGTGAGGTCCCTCAGTATGGTGATAATATGGTATGGTGATAATATGGTATGGTGAGGTCCCTCAGTATGGTGATAATATGGTATGGTGAGGTCCCTCAGTATGGTGATAATATGGTATGGTGAGGTCCCTCTGTATGGTGGTAATATGGTATGGTGAGGTCCCTCAGTATGGTGATAATATGGTATGGTGAGGTCCCTCAGTATGGTGATAATATGTTATGGTGAGGTCCCTCAGTATGGTGATAATATGGTATGGTGAGGTCCCTCAGTATGGTGATAATATGGTATGGTTATAATATGGTATGGTGAGGTCCCTCAGTATGGTGATAATATGGTATGGTCCCTCAGTATGGTGGTAATATGGTATGGTGAGGTCCCTCAGTATGGTGATAATATGGTATGGTGATAATATGGTATGGTGATAATATGGTATGGTGGGTTCCCTCAGTATGGTGGTGGATATGGTGAGGTCCCTCAGTATGGTGATAATATGGTATGGTGAGGTCCCTCAGTATGGTGGTAATATGGTGTGGTGGTGATAATATGGTGAGGTATGGTGATAATATGGTATGGTGAGGTACTTCAGTATGGTGGTAATATGGTATGGAGAGGTCCCTCAGTATGGTGATAATATGGTATGGTGAGGTCCCTCAGTATGGTGATAATATGGTATGGTGAGGTCCCTCAGTATGGTGATAATATGGTATGGAGAGGTCCCTCAGTATGGTGATAATATGGTATGGAGAGGTCCCTCAGCATGGTGATAATATGGTATGGTGAGGTACTTCAGTATGGTGGTAATATGGTATGGAGAGGTCCCTCAGTATGGTGGTAATATGGTGAGGTCCCTCAGTATGGTTTTAATATGGTATGGTGAGGTCCCTCAGTATGGTGATAATATAGTTGTGTGATAATATGGTGGGTTCCCTCAGTATGGTGGTGATATGGTGAGATCCCTCAATATGGTTATAATATGGTATGGTGAGGTCCCTCAGTATGGTGATAATATGGTATGGTGATAATATGGTATGGTGAGTTCCCTCAGTATGGTGATAATATGGTATGGTGAGGTCCCTCAGTATGGTGATATTATGGTATGGTGAGGTACCTCAGTATGGTGATAATATGGTATGGTGAGGTCCCTCAGTATGGTGATAATATGGTATGGTTATAATATGGTATGGTGATAATATGGTATGGTGAGTTCCCTCAGTATGGTGATAATATGGTATGGTGAGGTCCCTCAGTATGGTGATATTATGGTATGGTGAGATCCCTCAGTATGGTGATAATATGGTATGGTTATAATATGGTATGGTGATAATATGGTATGGTGAGGTCCCTCAGTATGGTGATAATATGGTATGGTTATAATATGGTATGGTGAGGTCCCTCAGTATGGTGATAATATGGTATGGTGAGGTCCCTCAGTATGGTGATAATATGGTATGGTGAGGTCCCTCAGTATGGTGATAATATGGTATGGTGAGGTCCCTCAGTATGGTGATAATATGGTATGGTGAGGTCCCTGAGTATGGTGATAATATGGTATGGTTATAATATGGTGTGGTGATAATATGGTATGGTGAGGTCCCTCAGTATGGTGATATTAAGGTATGGTGAGGTCCCTCAGTATGGTGATAATATGGTATGGTGAGGTCCCTCAGTATGGTGATAATATGGTATGGTTATAATATGGTGTGGTGATAATATGGTATGGTGAGGTCCCTCAGTATGGTGATATTATGGTATGGTGAGGTCCCTCAGTATGGTGATAATATCGTGCCGTGAGGTCCCTGGTAATTCCCAGCCCTAGTATAGAGGCAGGGTGCTAATCAATCGTGTGATGTAAAGAAATAAACCTAGCCCTAGATGAGGTTTGCGTGGTGGCAGTTAGCCCTAGCCTAACCACTGCAGCCTCGTCCTGTCCAGACTCTCCCCCACTGGGAGGTCATGAGGCTTTGATACCAAAACGTCTAGGATGCCTCCGATCCAATGCTGTGTGACGTTCATCAAGTCGGCCATGAACCTGTGCTATGTTTACAGTAGGTAGGGTGCTGGACAGGGGGCCGGCCTAGGCCTGGAATGTTCTAAGGCTCACTCCAAGGGAGAGACAACTAGCCTATTTATATTGCGTATAGCTGGGCCACTATCTGCATGCTATTGAGACTGTACCGTCAATGCAAGCAGAGCACACTATACCAAAATGTTCAAAGTTCAGCAAGCACACATAAGCCTTTGATTTAAGGCTTGTGTACATGGAGAAACTTTTAAAAACAGATCACAGCCTTTTCTGCAGCCCTGTCAGCACATTTCCAAAGCTGGTGGCCTCACACGGACAACACCCTGAAAGAGATGGCTGCCGTGTACAGAGAACGCGGGTGACTGCTGGGTCACAGTCAATGTAAAGGAACGGTCGATTCAGAACAGATGGCTTTGGCCCTAAACCACCGGACTTCATCAAGAGGCAGTAAGGTTACGTTTTTCACCAAAACTGTAAAAGACTGCACATTGGACCATTTGAGCGTTTGGCTAAAGATCCCCTTTTTATATAATTCATCACACATTTTATTTAAATTAAATAGACATCTTTATTTCCATACATATTTGTGCGTGTAGCGGCAGGCATCCAAGCAGAAGACAGGTTTAATATAATAAGGTGAGATGCCAAGAGCTGAATGGCTACTCTACTTTCATTATGAAAATATTCCACACGTTAGCCCTTGAGTGGGGAAAGTCACCTCAATGTAAGTATGTAGGTTAACTTACAGGTTAAAAGAGTGGAAATTCTAAGACTCTGACATCTCTCTTCTAATTTAACTAGCCAAACTATGGTGGGGGGGGGGGGGGGGACTTGAGACAAAGTCGTTGACAGAGCTTAACTTTATTGAATTAGACTCGGCAGGATCGTCCCCTCCAAATGGCCTCTACACAGATGATTGGTCCAATATCTGAGAGTGACACACATTCGGTATGGGTAGCGTGATAAAAGGTCCTCAGACGTCTGTAAATCTGATGGCTCTGACAGACCGATGTTTAAAAAGTGAGTTGAGTACTCTTTGGACTCTTACCACCTGTATAATCATGGCATTAAAGTTGTTGCTATGTTCGTCATAGACTGATGGAGAGGCCCGATCATCTAACCGGTAGGGCTGTCAAACTCTCAAGTTACTGTGCATACGGTAAACACCTTCTGTTTGGCTATCTGACAGAAGAGTTGACAGGATACCAAAAGCCAGACAACATTATATTCACATTTTAGTCATTTAGCAGACGCTTTTATCCAGAGCACATTAGAGTAAAGTGCCTTGATCAAGGGCACAGACAGATTTTTCACCTAGTCAGCTCAGGGATTCAAGCCAGCTACCGTTCGGTTACTGGCCCAACGTTCTTAATCGCTAGGCTACCTGCCACTTATAGCAGTGTCCTCAGACGTCAGAGAGAGAGGGCTTTAAGCCTGGGGATCTGTCCTGGCAGCAGAAATGCTTCCTACAGCAGTTGCCCATAGGAGCAAGTGCCCATGTTTTTAATGCGTTTTAAGTATGTTTTGGCAATAGGTCACTAGACGCACTACAAACACAATCACTTTACATGGGGGGGACGCTGTTGCTGAAATCCTAATCTTTCACACTGCCAGTATGAGAGCAGAGTCACATAGAAGGGAGGTTACCGTGTTTGTCGGCCAGCCGCTGCGCTGCGTCTGTCACTGTTTTGGCAGCCCGGTAATCAACTACTTTTCTTCTAGTGTTGTTTTCACAGGTTTGCAGTGTCACCTGAGTGTCCTGAGTAAGTGCGGCCATCTTCTCAAAGAGCTCCATGAATCATCAACGGGCACACGGAGAGTGAACCTCGGGTAAATGAGGCAGTGGCTGCAATGGCCTCATCACCTTTAGAACAAACAGCAAGGCAGAGCAAAGAGCTCCTACTGACTGCTCATTTTCCTCAATAAGAAAAGGGCCATTCAGCTCTTTACCAGCTCCAGGACTGAAACTAGAGGCCTGTTTACTCCGTGTCTAATGAACTCTGACATTATGTGGCCCCCTGTGTGTAGAGGAGTGGGACAGAGAGAGGAAGACAGGGGTTGCCTATTCATTTGTTCTTTGGGCACAGAGAGGGACATTTTCTGAATACCTTGGGAAAGGGCATTACCTCATCGCCGTCCCCTGGGCTGCCTCATCGCCCTCCCCTGGGGATGTCGGTTTCTAAATCCCACCGTGTCTTTTCAGTGAGGCCCTCAGGATCCGTTACATGGTGGTTAATCGGCCACAATAAAAGATGCAGTTCACTCGCCACGCCTTTGTGGAGATGAACAATTTCCATACTCGTGTTAGACTTCCTGGATTTCTCTCCCTCGGCACAGGCTCAGTACATGTGAAAGGGCATGACAAATTGAATTTGCTGAGGGAGAAAGGTAACACCATAGCATGTAGCACCATTTTAATCCTACAGGGTCTCAACGGCATGCGTAAAAAATCAATAGAAAAACGGATTAGGCCCAGTTGATGACAGAAATGAGAGATTTCTTGCTGAGGCGTGAAACAGCTGTAGAAGGACAGAAAGTTAAATCAACGTCATTAGATTGCTTTGAAGGGAGGAAGAATAGAGTGACATACACCCTTCCTGCCCTGCCCATCCCATCATCTCTTGACACAAGAGAGTACAGAGGGATCTCGCGGATGGGGTTCAATAACAGACTTGGCTTTCACATGTCCTCCCCCCTCATTTCTCCGCGGTTGGCTGTTTCCACGGCGCTCAGCAAATGTTGCCTCCGGCGGCCCTGCCGCGAGACTCGAACAACATGAAAAGCTTGGGCGATAATGTCATGGTATCCTGCCTGACTGTCAAGACACATAGATTCCTTCTGTGAGAAACAGAGGGGGAGGTTTTGTTCAAAACATGATAGGGGTTAGTAAAGGGGGTTTGGGACCGGGACCACACAGACAGACAAGACAGACAGACAGACAGACAGACAGACAGACAGACAGACAGACAGACAGACAGACAGACAGACAGACAGACAGACAGACAGACAGACAGACAGACAGACAGACAGACAGACAGACAGACAGACAGACAGACAGACAGGACGATGTGAGCTATCCCAAGGAGTGTGTGTACAGAGGACTTGATGTTTTAGATGCTGGGGGAGTATGGGAGGGCGTACCACCGCCCACAGCCTGCTGTAACTGCAGTCTAACGCTTCGGGGAAAGAGCAACGACGCACTCTTTTACTAATCCATGATGACAGAGCTTTTTTCTCCCCTGATGAGACACTGAAGGATCCAGTGACCACTGGAATGTTATGGGAAAAACATCAGTACTTTTCTTCAAAACATTCAATGGTGATATGAAAGGATTATTAGAAAAATTTTAACACTACTTTCAGTCATACAGCCCTGAGTAATATGAACAGGCTTTCATTTTGGCATAGAGACGAAACTACTAGAAGAACTAAATATTCCATATGGCTATTGTTTGACGAAGTAAACCTAGTTTAATTTATTAGAGCAGGCCTGGCAAGATCCAAAAGAGATGAAGCAAAGTGGAAAAGAATGTGATGGATTTCACCAGAGAGAGCAGTAGAACGTGCTCTCGCCTCTCTCTATTTAATCCCGGGTTAACGTGCTCTCGCCTCTCTCTATTTAATCCCAGATTAACGTGCTCTAGCCTCTCTCTATTTAATCCCGGGTTAACGTGCTCTAGCCTCTCTCTATTTAATCCCGGGTTAACGTGCTCTAGCCTCTCTCTATTTAATCCCGGGTTAACGTGCTCTAGCCTCTCTCTATTTAATCCTGGGTTAACGTGCTCTAGCCTCTCTCTATTTAATCCCAGGTTAACATGCTCTAGCCTCTCTCTATTTAATCCCGGGTTAACGTGCTCTAGCCTCTCTCTATTTAATCCCGGGTTAACGTGCTCTCGCCTCTCTCTATTTAATCCCAGGTTAACGTGCTCTAGCCTCTCTCTATTTAATCCCGGGTTAACGTGCTCTAGCCTCTCTCTATTTAATCCCGGGTTAACGTGTTCTAGCCTCTCTCTATTTAATCCCGGGTTAACGTGCTCTAGCCTCTCTCTATTTAATCCTGGGTTAACGTGCTCTAGCCTCCCTCTATTTAATCCTGGGTTAACGTGCTCTAGCCTCTCTCTATTTAATCCCGGGATAACGTGCTCTAGCCTCTCTCTATTTAATCCCGGGTTAACGTGCTCTCGCCTCTCTCTATTTAATCCTGGGTTAACGTGCTCTATCCTCTATTTAATCCCGGGTTAACGTGCTCTAGCCTCTCTCTATTTAATCCCAGGTTAACATGCTCTAGCCTCCCTCTATTTAATCCCAGGTTAACGTGCTCTAGCCTCTCTCTATTTAATCCCGGGTTAACGTGCTCTCGCCTCTCTCTATTTAATCCTGGGTTAACGTGCTCTAGCCTCTCTCTATTTAATCCCGGGTTAACGTGCGCTCGCCTCTCTCTATTTAATCCTGGGTTAACGTGCTCTAGCCTCTCTCTATTTAATCCCGGGTTAACGTGCTCTAGCCTCTCTCTATTTAATCCCGGGTTAACGTGCTCTAGCCTCTCTCTATTTAATCCCGGGTTAACGTGCTCTAGCCTCTATTTAATCCCGGGTTAATGTGCTCTAGCCTCTCTCTATTTAATCCCGGGTTAACGTGCTCTAGCCTCTATTTAATCCCGGGTTAACGTGCTCTAGCCTCTATTTAATCCCGGGTTAACGTGCTCTAGCCTCTCTCTATTTAATCCCGGGTTAACGTGCTCTAGCCTCTCTCTATTTAATCCAGGGTTAACGTGCTCTAGCCTCTCTCTATTTAATCCCGGGTTAACGTGCTCTATCCTCTATTTAATCCTGGGATAACGTGCTCTAGCCTCTCTCTATTTAATCCCGGGTTAACGTGCTCTAGCCTCCCTCTATTTAATCCTGGGTTAACGTGCTCTAGCCTCCCTCTATTTAATCCTGGGATAACGTGCTCTAGCCTCTATTTAATCCTGGGATAATGTGCTCTAGGCTCTATTTAATCCTGGGATAACGTGCCCTAGCCTCTCTCTATTTAATCCTGGGATAACGTGCTCTAGCCTCTATTTAATCCTGGGTTATCTTGATTTCATTCGTATGCTGTCTGAGGCATGTGATAGAGTTGTTTTTAACTGCAACCGTGATAATAAAAATACTTAAAAAGCTCCAAATATTTAGACTACAGCAAGACTGACGCTTTCAGCTCTGTTACCAACCTAATTCCGTGACATTTGTTGACGAACTAAACTACAAGTGGTTGCACACCTATACAACGAGTATAGCCTTCAAGCTCCTCATTTGTCCAGTGAATTCATTGGAACCTAGGCCTGAAGACACAGTCTTAAAAGGGGCAGTGCAGTCAAAAACTAGATTTTCCTGTGTTTTATGGATATTTCCACACCATGAGGTTGGAATAATACTGTGTGAAATTGTGAAAATGACAATACCATTTTAGTGTAAGAGCTGTTTGAAAAGACCGCCTGAAATTTCAGCTCGTTTTGCACGGTGGAGTATTGGCCTGCCTGACGACGTCACCTGGCGGTATAGGTTAATAGACGAATAACAAATAATCAAATCTCTCTGCCAATAACAGCCAGTTTGCAGGTTACATATCCATCCCATTAGGCTCCTTGTTCAGATCACTTACAGACAGTCGTAGCAAAATGATTGCTTGAGAAAATGCCTTTTGCCTGATTGTCCTTCAAGAAGGTTCTCCCATCTACACAGAGGAACTCTGGAGCTCTGTCAGAGTGACCATCAGGTTCTTGGTCACCTCCCTGACCAAGGCCCTTCTCCCCCGATCACTCAGTTAGCAAGAGTCTTGGTGGTTCCAAACTTCTTCCATTTAAGAATGATGTAGGCCACTGTGTTCTTGGGGACCTTCAATGCTGCAGAATTTGTTGGTACCCTTCCCAAGATCTGTCCCTCGACACAATCCTGTCTCTGAGCCCTACGGACAATTCCTTCGACCTTATGGCTTGGTTTTTGCTCTGACATGCACATTCAATCATGGGACCTTATATAGACAGATGTGTGTGCCTTTCCAAATCATGTCCAATCAATTGAATTTACCACATGTGGACTACAATCACGTTGTAGAAACATCTCAAGGATGATCAATGCAAACAGGATGTACCTGAACTCAATTTACAGTCTCATAGCAAAGGGTCTGAATACTTACGTAAAAATAGCTAAAAACATGTTTTCGCTTTGTCATTATGGATTATTGTGTGTAGATTGATGAGGAAAAACAATAATTTAATACTTTTTAGAATAACGCTGTAACATAACAAAATGTGGAAAAAGTCAAGTGGTCTGAATACTTTCGGAATGTAGCTCCACATTGATCTGGTACTGGTACTCCCTGTATATAGCTCCACATTGATCTGGTACTGGTACTCCCTGTATATAGCTCCACATTGATCTGGTACTGGTACTCCCTGTATATAGCTCCAATTGATCTGGTACTCCCTGTATATAGCTCCACATTGATCTGGTACTGGTACTCCCTGTATATAGCTCCACGTTGATCTGGTACTCCCTGTATATAGCTCCACATTGATCTGGTACTCCCTGTATATAGCTCCACGTTGATCCGGTACTGGTACTCCCTGTATATAGCTCCACATTGATCTGGTACTCCCTGTATATAGCTCCACATTGATCCGGTACTGGTACTCCCTGTATATAGCTCCACATTGATCTGGTACTCCCTGTATATAGCTCCACATTGATCTGGTACTGGTACTCCCTGTATATAGCTCCACATTGATCTGGTACTGGTACTGCCTGTATATAGCTCCACATTGATCTGGTACTGGTACTCCCTGTATATAGCTCCACATTGATCTGGTACTGGTACTCCCTGTATATAGCTCCACATTGATCTGGTACTGGTACTCCCTGTATATAGCTCCACATTGATCTGGTACTGGTACTCCCTGTATATAGCTCCACATTGATCTGGTACTGATACTCCCTGTATATAGCTCCACATTGATCTGGTACAGGTACTCACTGTATATAGCTCCACATTGATCTGGTACTCCCTGTATATAGCTCCACATTGATCTGCTGGTACTCCCTGTATATAGCTCCACACTGATCTGGTACTGGTACTCCCTGTATATAGCTCCACATTGATCTGGTACTCCCTGTATATAGCTCCACATTGATCTGGTACTGGTACTCCCTGTATATAGCTCCACATTGATCTGGTACTGGTACTCCTGTATATAGCTCCACATTGATCTGGTACTGGTACTCCCTGTATATAGCTCCACATTGATCTGGTACTGGTACTCCCTGTATATAGCTCCACATTGATCTGGTACGGTCCCCTGTATATAGCTCCACATTGATCTGGTACTGGTACTCCCTGTATATAGCTCCACACTGATCTGGTACTGGTACTCCCTGTATATAGCTCCACATTGATCTGGTACTGGTACTCCCTGTATATAGCTCCACATTGATCTGGTACTGGTACTCCCTGTATATAGCTCCACATTGATCTGGTACAGGTACTCACTGTATATAGCTCCACATTGATCTGGTACTGGTACTCCCTGTATATAGCTCCACATTGATCTGGTACTCCCTGTATATAGCTCCACATTGATCTGGTACTGGTACTCCCTGTATATAGCTCCTCATTGATCTGGTACTCCCTGTATATAGCTCCACATTGATCTGGTACTGACTCACTGTATATAGCTCCACATTGATCTGGTACTGGTACTCCCTGTATATAGCTCCACATTGATCTGGTACTCCCTGTATATAGCTCCACATTGATCTGGTACTGGTACTCCCTGTATATAGCTCCTCATTGATCTGGTACTCCCTGTATATAGCTCCACATTGATCTGGTACTGGTACTCCCTGTATATAGCTCCACATTGATCTGGTACTCCCTGTATATAGCTCCACATTGATCTGGTACTCCCTGTATATAGCTCCACATTGATCTGGTACTGGTACTCCCTGTATATAGCTCCACATTGATCTGGTACTGGTACTCCCTGTATATAGCTCCACATTGATCTGGTACTCCCTGTATATAGCTCCACATTGATCTGGTACTGGTACTCCCTGTATATAGCTCCACACTGATCTGGTACTGATACTGCCTGTATATAGCTCCACATTGATCTGGTACTCCCTGTATATAGCTCCACATTGATCTGGTACTGGTACTCCCTGTATATAGCTCCACATTGATCTGGTACTGATACTCCCTGTATATAGCTCCACATTGATCTGGTACTGGTACTCCCTGTATATAGCTCCACATTGATCTGGTACTCCCTGTATATAGCTCCACATTGATCTGGTACTGGTACTCCCTGTATATAGCTCCACATTGATCTGGTACTCCCTGTATATAGCTCCACATTGATCTGGTACTGGTACTCCCTGTATATAGCTCCACATTGATCTGGTACTGATACTCCCTGTATATAGCTCCACATTGATCTGGTACTCCCTGTATATAGCTCCTCATTGATCTGGTACTGGTACTGCCTGTATATAGCTTCACATTGATCTGGTACGGATACTCCCTGTATACAGCTCCACATTGATCTGGTACTGGTACTCCCTGTATATATCTCCACAGTGATCTGGTACTGGTACTTCCTGTATATAGCTCCATTCTTTTCTATTTTATTCCTCATGCTACTATTTTTATTATTATTATTTATTTTTTAACTCTGCATCATTGGAAGGGCTCGTAAGCAAACATTTCACAATAAAGTCTACATCGTTGTATTCGGCGCATGTGACAAATAAAATTTCATTTTATTTGAAATATGCAGAAAAGACTAACACAGGTGACACGAGCACAGTAGAACACACAGGTGACACGAGCACAGTAGAACACACAGGTGACACGAGCACAGTAGAACACACAGGTGACACGAGCACAGTAGAACACACAGGTGACACGAGCACAGTTGAAGACACAGGTGACACGACCACAGTAGAACACACAGGTGACACGAGCACAGTAGAACACGCAGGAGACACGAGCACAGTAGAACACACAGGTGACACGAGCACAGTAGAACACACAGGTGACACGAGCACAGTAGAACACACAGGTGACACGAGCACAGTAGAACACACAGGTGACACGAGCACAGTAGAACACACAACTCAAGTTGAGTTCCAGGCTAAATAACCAGGTTCATAATCTCCTGGCGGCTGGCGTACTTACAAACAACCCAACCAAATGAAACAGCTTAGTAGGGTAATTTATAAGTGCTTACTTCAGCTTTACAGCCGGATAACTTCATTAATCACATGATTTACAGAAATAAGCATACAAGGCCAACCAAAACAAAACACATGATATCTACGTACGGCTCGCACTAGTGCCTCAATTCAGGCGTCCAGACATCGTAATTTAATGTTTCTCATCGAGGTGGTAAAGGACTAATGGTCATTATACCAGTTGGTTCAGTATGGCCACTATAGATTGTTAGCCATCATGCATCTCCAGCTAACTTCATGACATCCATGCCTTATGGCTGAAAAATCTATTTGTAATCTGATTATTGCACCATACAAACACGTTAGACATGTGCGTAGGCTCGGCCTAATTCAATTTAATGGGAAATGTTGAGTGTCACAGTAACAGAGGTGGTTTCAGGACTAAAGTGAATTCCAGCTACGTTAGACATGTGCGTAGGCTCGGCCTAATTCAATTTAATGGGAAATGTTGAGTGTCACAGTAACAGAGGTGGTTTCAGGACTAAAGTGAATTCCAGCTACATCTGAGACCTGGGAACACTGATTCCTTGTGGGCCTTTTCTAAAAATACTCTAGCCAATGTTCCATGAAGTTCCCCTATGGCAAAATGTAACTCATGTTCCCATTGGCAAGCACTAAGCTTCAGTCTCAGGCTAGATAGCAGTTTCCATGCTATTCTGCCAAACAAAAACACACATAGCAGAGGCAGCCAATCAGATACCATGAAGACAGAAATAGTATGGAGTTCACATTTTAAAATAATTGATCTACAGTTTGATGATCCATGATAAATGAATTAACAGTGAGTACGTTCATAGCAACAAACATCAGCTAGAGATTATGGGGCTTTGGAAAGAGGATGCTTGTGACCAGTCACCAGATGGGTACTTCCCTAGCAGCTGGTCACTGGGCAGAGGGAACGATGATCTGAATCGGATGTGGCTTAGTCAAACACTTTGAAGCTAATCTCAGACGCAACGGCAGGTCATGTGATGCAAAGCCACATTCTGAATGTCCCTCTTATGAAATAAATGGCTTAAAACGTCAGACAGACATACATAGCTCAAATGCCTTCTATAAAGGTCAATGCCTTTGACATCCAACAGGGCGAACACACCTCTTCTCAGCTTAATCCCATCTCAGAGGAGATATACCGTAGGT
This sequence comes from Salmo salar, assembly GCF_965601325.2. Classification (NCBI taxonomy): domain Eukaryota; kingdom Metazoa; phylum Chordata; class Actinopteri; order Salmoniformes; family Salmonidae; genus Salmo; species Salmo salar. The sequence continues at coordinate 83,228,602 of NC_138309.1, forward strand.
CAGGAATCAGCAACTAGCCGTGGGACAATTTTTTTTTTTTTTCTTGAGTGGATGGTCAGGGGACCAGAACATAATTACAAATCATTTGTTGACTGCAAATTGACCACAAGAAACCCAAACAGATATAACATATGACTAAAACATAATCATTTCAAACTTTGCTTACATTTCTATAAAATCACACATACATACATAATATATATATATATATATCTTATTATGCGTGGGAATACTTTGGAACAGATTTCCAAAATGTAAATCACATGGAGCTGATTGGCTGGTGTTTTTACAGTCTTTTATGTAAAACAATTAAACATAAATAAATAAATATATAAATATATAACCTGCTGTATATATACACTTGGGGGCAACACGGTGCCATTCACAGGGTTGAGTGTGGAGTTTGCATTGCCTAGTCTAAGTGGACCTCTTTACAATGCTCACAGGGCAAAATATACTATGCCCTGACTTTGACTAGCATGTTTAAGAGAGCTGTGTGGAAAGAGGAAGCTGAGATATTTCCACTCATAAAAAACACACTGGAATCCCCCTTCTTTTTCTGTCAGTGAAGCAGAGAAAGAACCACAGAGTTGGCTCCCAAGAAGTGGACTAAAGCCATTATTCAGCGGTGAAGTTTGGAGTTTCAAAGTGCCAATGACAAGATAGTCTTGAAGTATTTCCCTTGGCATCATTGAATTGAGAGGGTGAATACAGCAGGCTATGCAGTATTTACCAGGTGTTTCATCATACTTTATAACATGAAGGGAGCTGCATTTAGGCTAAGTCGCTGCTGCAACTAAAGGCAATTTGAAACATACAGCCCATTGCCAAATAATTTGCTTAGATAAATGTAGATATTTAATCAAGTGTTTGTAAACTGCATTTTTTTTTATAGGAAGGAAAGGAATCTGTCCCAAGACAAGGCCTAGTGAAGACTGGCTGAAAACTGAGGGGAATTTCATTTTTCCTTACAGAAAAGAACCCATGTGCTTCAGTGATGCTTTTTACAATTTATCAGACACATCAGCTCACATTGCAGTTCAAACACTCAGCAAAGATATGACGACTCGAGTGACCTTGCTGTGGACAAAATGCAAGCCCACCGCTATAGCCTGTCATGCATAGCCTTTTCCAGCATTCTCAAACAAGAGAGGCATGATTTTTCAGCTGGCACCCTATATGCAAGGTTGAACATTAAATGCACTAATGGCTTGTCTCCAAGTGCACAATGACATTGATGCAAATCCCTTCAATGGATTCCCCAATTTACACAGATGTGTACAATCAAAAATACATGTTGCAACCCTTAACTACTGGACAGAATATCATGCCATAATGTTAAATAAAATAATGTAAAATAACTTGTGGTGCAGATAAATACCTACACAATGACAGCAGGAAAGGAGATCTGAGTACCACAGCTAACTACAGATAGTATACCACAGGCAGAAACGGTGATATTTCAATATCAACTATTCAAGAAACGGCAACAATTTTTTTCTTCACTACATCTTCAGTATTATCAGAAGTATGGAAACAGACAGCCACAGTAGCTCAGAAGTTCTTCAGACAATTCACAGAGAGACAAACTGACAAGCTGGATAGATGCTCAGCACCAGATCAGTAACGTTATTTACTAAGAACGTATAACGTTAGTTACCTGCCAAGCTCTTTGCCCGGAATGATGGTGTAGTGGTCAGTGAATGGTTCATTCTTGATAAGAGTTTTGATCTCGGAAAGTAGCCCAAAACAGTTCTGCTTTGGTTCGGCTACCTGGCCATAGTGGCACTGCGTTCGGCTCCTTGTCTCTCGGCTCCGGGGACATTCAGGAATCATCGCGTCGATTCGGTCAGGGGCTGAATGTTTTACAGCGTGCTGTCTCTCCTGTCACTTTAAAACAAAACAGACAACGACAGCAACCCGAACTTCCCTAGTAGGCTGAGAAGACTAGTAGTAGACGTTGGCTACAATATGACCACAAAAGTAGCAGTACTTCACTGCATTAGGAGTGATAAAATAAGACCGCATCCCTCATGGATATTTCTGAGGAGAAAACTGTTACTTTCATGTTTAAATAAATGATGTCGAAGCGTGCAACAATGTATCAATATTTTAAACTCAACTGACTGTTTGTAACGGGGCTGTCTAATCTGATTTCGTTCGCTCATCTGTCTGAACAACTGATTAAATAATATATTACAAATTTACAGTCAGATACTTTGTCTCTGTCACCGTGGTAGCACCCTTGATTGACAAGCAATTTGACCAAATAGGGTGGCGCATGCTTCTTCACAACAGGCAGGGGGAGGGCTCTCTACATCAATAATGTATATAAACCCTGGATTGTTCCTGTTATGCATTGGCCAATGAGTGGATTTGAAGCCTGCAGTCGGCCATATTGGCCCTCCTCAGAAACGCAGTCCTCCATAAGAATGAATGGAATTCTACAGCATTTAATTTAAATGTTTCAAGGACAAAATTAATGTATTTAAGTATTTTATGTTAACATTAGTACTTAATTTTTAATGTTTATGTTTAGCTCACATAATATGGGCTGTATTCATCGACCTGGCCAAGGCTTTCGACTCTGTCAATCACCACATTCTTATCAGCAGACTCAACAGCCTTGGTTTCTCAAATGACTGCCTCGACTGGTTCACCAACTACTTCTCAGACAGAGTTCAGTGTGTCAAATCGGAGAGCCTGTTGTACGGACCTCTGGCAGTCCCTATGGGGGTGCCACAGGATTCAATTCTCAGGCCGACACTTTTCTCTGTATACATCAATGATGTCGCTCTTGCTGCTGGTGATTCTCTGATCCACCTCTACGCAGACGATACCATTCTGTATTCTTCTGGCCCTTCTTTGGACACTGTGTTAAACTAACCTCCAAACGAGTGTTTATGCCATACAACTCTCCTTCCGTGGTCTCCAACTGCTCTTAAATGCAAGTAAAACTAAATGCATGCTCTTCAACCGATCACTGCCCACACCTGCCCGTTCTGACTTGGAGTATGTGGACAACTACAAATACCTAGGTGTCTGGTTAGACTGTAAACTCTCCTTCCAGACTCACATTAAGCATCTCCAATCTAAAATGAAATCTAGAATCGGCATCCTTCACTCATGCTGCCAAATATACCCTCGTAAAACTGACTATCCTACCGATCCTTGACTTTGGCTATGTCATTTACAAAATAGCCTCCAACATTCTACTCAGCAAATTGGATGCAGTCTATCACAGTGCCATCCGTTTTGTCACCAAAGCCCCATATACTACCTACCACCGAAACCTGTATGCTCTCGTTGGCTGGCCCTCACTTCATATTCATCACCAAACCCACTGGCTCCAGGTCATCTATAAGTCTTTGCTAGGTAAAGTCCCGCCTTATCTCAGCTCACTGGTCACCATAGCAGCACCCATCCGTATCACACGCTCCAGCAGGTATATTTCACTGGTCACCCCCAAAGCCAATTCCTACTTTGGCCGCCTTTCCTTCCAGTTCTCTGCTGCCAATAACTAGAACGAACTGCAAAAATCACTGAAGCTGGAGACTCATATCTCCCTCACTAACTTTAAGCACCAGCTGTCAGAGCAGCTCACAGATCACTGCACCTGTACATAGCCCATCTGTAAATAGCCCATCCAACTACCTCATCCCCGTACTGTTATTTATTTTACTTACTTTGCTTCTTTGCACCCCAGTATCTCTACTTGCACACACATCTTCTGCACATCTATCACTCCAGTGTTTATTTGCTATATTGTTATTATTTCGCCACTATGGCCTATTTATTGCCTTACCTCACTTATCCTACCTTATTTCCACACACTGTATATATACATTTTATATTGTATTATTGACTGTATGTGTGTTTATCCCATGTGTAACTGTGTTGTTGTTTGTGTCGCACTGCTTTTCTTTATCTTGGCCAGGTCGCAGTTGTAAATGAGAACTTGTTCTCAACTAGCCTACCTGGTTAAATAAAGGTGAAATAAAAATGAGAAAAACATATGTAATAAGCTGTGTAATAGAATGAATGTGGCAAAAACAAATGTACACATTAATAAATGCATTTCTATAGCTTCCAACATATTTTTTACAATGGAGGGAGAGTAACAAGATTAAGGCCTGGTGGCTTCAAAACAGCGCCCTCTATTAGTCATCTATTGTATATATATAAATCATTGCTCCATACCGGTTAGATCTGCTTACAGTGGGTGCGGTGCCAACAGTCTTATTCAATTAACTTCAATTTGCTTTAAAAATCCTAACTGGTAATTGGACACAGCACAACCATTAGGTCACTGGGAGAACTCCAAGGAAGATGTAATCCATCGATTGTCAATACATACCCCTTGTCTAACCTGTATCCATTTTCATAGTATTTTGTCATAGTAAAATCTGGGCAATGTACACAAACCTGAGCACATTAACCAGTGAGAGTCATCAGAATAGAAGAGAGAAGAGTAGAATACAATATAATACTTTATTGTTTATCTAGTAGTAGTAGTAGTATTCGTAGTATTAGTATTAGTAGTAGTAATAGTAGCAGAATTAGTGTTAGTAGTAGTAGTAGTAGTAGTTGTTGTAGTAGTAGTGTTATTATTATTATTATTATTATTAGTTGTAATAGAATTATTAGTGTTGGTAGTAGTAGTGGTAGCAGTGGTAGTAGTAATGATAGTAGTAGTAGTAATAGTAGTAGTAGTAATGATAGTAGTAGTAGTATTAGTGGTAGTAGTAGTAGTGGCTGTGGTAGTAGTAGTAGTGGTAGTAGTACTGATAGTAGAAGCAGTAGTTGTAGTGGTAGAAGTAGTAGTAATAGTAGTAGTAGTAACAGTAGAAATAATAGTAATAGTGGTAGTAATAGCAGTAGGAGTAGTAGCAGTAGCAGCAGCAGTAGTAGTAATAGTAGCAGTAATACTTTTAGTAGCAGTTGTAGTAGTTGTAGTAGTAGAGGTAGTAGTAGTAATGATAGTACTATTAGTAGTAGTAGCTGTCGCAGTAGTAGTAGCAGTAGTAGTAGTAGTAGTATTAGAAATAGAAGTAGTAGTAGAAATAGTAGCAGTAGCAGTAGTACAAGTAGTAGTGGTAGTAATAGTAGTAGTGGTAGTATTAGTAGTAGCAGTAGTAGTAGTAGTAGTAGTAGTAGTATAAGTAGAAGCAGTAATAGTAGAAGTATAAGTAGAAGCAGTAATAGTAGTAGTAATTGTAGTAATAGATGTAGTATCAGTAGTAGTAGTAGTACTGGTAGTGATAGTTGTAGTAGCTTTAGCAGTAGTAGCATTAGCAGTAGCAGTAGCAATAGTAGTATAAGTAGTACTAGTGGCAGTAGTAGTAGTAGTGGTAGTAGTAATAGTACTAGTAGCAGTGTAGTTTTAGTAGTTGTCGTAATGTTAGTAGTAGTAGTAGTAATGGTAGAGTAGTAGTAATTGTAGTAGTAGTAGCAGTAATGGTAGTAGTAGTACTACTAGTAGTAGTAGTAGAAGTAGTAGTAGTAGTAGCAGTAGTAGCAGTGGCAGTAGCAGTAGTAGTAGTAGTAGTATTAGAAATAGAAGTAGTAGTAGAAATAGTAGCAGTAACAGTAGTACAAGTAGTAGTGGTAGTAATAGTAGTAGTGGTAGTATTAGTAGTAGAAGTAGTAGTAGTAGTATAAGTAGAAGCAGTAATAGTAGAAGTATAAGTAGAAGCAGTAATAGTAGTAGTAATTGTAGCAATAGGTGTAGTATCAGTAGTAGTAGTAGCATTAGCAGTAGCAGTAATAGTATAAGTAGTACTAGTGGCAGTAGTAGTAGCAGTGTTAGTAGTATAGTAATAGTAGCAGTGGTAGTTTTAGTAGTTGTCCTAATGTTAGTAGTAGTAGTAGTAGAAGTAGTGGTAGAGTAGTAGTAATTGTAGTAGTAGTAGCAGTAATGGTAGTAGTAGTAGTAGTAGTAGTAGTAGTAGTAGTAGCAGTAGCAGTAGTAGTAGTAGAAGTAGTAGTAGTAGCAGGAGTAGTAGAAGTAGTAGCAGTAGCAGTAGTAATAGTAATAGTGGTAGTAAAAGTAGTATTGGTAGTATGAGTAATAGTAGCAGCAGCATTAGTAGTAGTAGCAGCAGTGCTAGCAGTAGTAATAGTAGTATTATCAGCAGCAGTAGTGGTACTGGTAGTTATAGTAGTAGTAGTAGTAGAAGCAGTAGTAGCAGTAGTATAGGTAGTAGTGGTAGTAGTAGTAGTAGTAGTGGTAGTAGTGGTACTGGTAGTGGTAGTGGCAGTAGTAGAAGTGGTAGTAGTAGCAGTAGTAGTACTAGTAGTGATAGTAGTGGTACTGGTAGTGGTAGTGGCAGTAGTAGTAGTAGTAGTGTAGTAGTGGTAGTGGTAGTAGTGTAGTGGTTGGGGTTGTAGTAGGAGTAG